>NW_026866636.1:0-9631 GCF_026571515.1 Ruditapes philippinarum
TTTGCAATCGACTAAAATAATAAATATGTTTAAACCATCTCTTACTTCGTGGTTCAAACCCATCAGGAAACAAGTCGTTGTTTCCTTGGGCAAGAAACTTTAAACTCATTGCTAAGTACTGGTTGGTTCCAGGAACGGATTCGAGAGTGTATATTAGATTAGCTTCCTAAACAAATACTGTATATAAAGTTATATTCACTTGGAAATAAAGATATATTGATTTTGGTAAAGATGCTTTCTTTTTTTATATAAAAAAAGACTCAGTGTAATAGATACATTCAGTTGATAATTCTACTTTACTTATTACATTTACATATAGATGATTGTCTTACTATTCTTATGGCAATGGCATATATTTGCATAACTAATGTTTTCGGCAATACAATTCTTTTATCATAAAGAGCTACTTCATAATAGATAAACGTGAAATAAGTAAACTAATTATATATTATAGTTGATAAAGAATGCTTCGTTAAATTTGTTATTTACCTACCACTGCTTTTAATTATCTGAAATATATTAATAATGACCCAGATTTATTCAAAAATGATATTTTTAATCTGACTTAATTTTACCGTAAAAATTAGTTCGTGACAAACAATTATAAAACTTAATTTCTTCTCATTTCGAGCTTTTAGTTTTTTCTTTATTTATATGTTTAATTCATATACACATTAGTATAGTGTACAATGTATTTGTACCTTGTACAAATTACAGATTCAATATGATTCTTCAACGACAAAAAACTTAAAAAGGTATTAACTCTAAACAGTAATTTTATTTATTCATAGGTAATCTTGCCCGTGGTGATTATCACGCGACACTGGGACATTCCTATCCCGTGCGATGCATTTACGAGCTGTTATTAATTACAAATTGAGACGTATGTACTATTAAACTATCTGCAATTTCATTTTATTTATGAGACAAACAAATGCCAAGCATGATATATACAAAGTGTGTTTAAAATTAATTGCGACTTTGTATCATAAAATACTTTAATAGCATATTGGGAATCTGAAATACTTACAAATTACTTGCACAGTGTAATTTCAGTATCAAATTATTGTGATTGAGGATGTGACACTTAATTTAATCTAGTTTAGTATCATTATTCCTGTAAGTATATAACTGTTGCAAAAGTTGTTGTTAGATTTTAAAATATTTTGAACACTTAAGTTAATGCTATGAACAAAATTTCATTACTATTAAAGCTGCCTTCAGCTTTTGGTTTTATGTTAGGAAAAAAGATTCTTTATTGTTTCAAACCAGGTTGAAAGACTCTGATCAAACTAGGTACTTCAGTAATTTTATCATGGTAAAGTAAATCATAACACTAATAAGCCTTCTTCAAAACAGCGTCATGAGAACTATTTATAATGTATCAGTGACTTTGTTTCTATAAATAGAAAATCGGGAAACGAATTGTCCCCTATATAAAACGGACCATCGAGGGGTTTCCTCCTTGTTTATTTATTTCATTGGCGGGAAATTTCATTTTCTATTGTAATTCTTTTGATTTGACAATAATATGAAATGTTTCATCTAAAAACAACATATTTAACCTTTATAAAAAGCTGCAGGCAGCTTGAAAATGGCTTATATAAGTAATACCTTTCTTGAAACGCAATAAATCAATGTTTTAAATAGACAAAGGGTGTATATGTTGTCCAATGATTGGTTTATCAGCATGTTTATGGAAATAAAGAAGGTTTGTTAAATGATTGTTAGACCAACAAGATGTTGAATAGAATAGATTAGAATAATTCGAATTTTGATAAATTACATTAAAAGAAATTAAGATAATAGTTAAGCCCTTGTAAAGTACGAACATTTGAGGAATAAATAGAGGAGGCGTTGCAGTAGCAAAAAACATAATTTCCTACTAGTAGATACATATATCAAGAGAAAACATATAGAAGCTAATAGAACAAGAGGGCCATGATGGCCCTGAAGCCGCTCGCCTATATATAGGCCCCCAGAGCGGGGCCAGTTTAAACCCCAGGGCTTTTGTTTGAACAAACTTGGTAGACACCCATTACAAGATATTTCATGCTAAACATCTAAGGTTTGGCTCGCTGAGTTTTTAAAAAAAAAGATTTTTTAAGATTTAACTATACACATGTAGTTAAAAGCAATGACACCCCTAGGGCGGAGCCAGTTTTGATCCCATTTGACACTCACTAGAAGATGTTTCATGCTTAATATCTGTCCCCCGGGGCAGGGCCAATTTTGACCCTAGGGCTTTTATTTGAACAAACTTTGAAGACACTATAAACTGGAAGATGTTTCATGCTTAATATCTTAACTCTAGCTATTTGTTTTTTTTTCAAAGAAGTTTTTTTTAAGTTTTTGCTATACACATAAATAAAATCAATGACCCCCGGGGCGAGGCCATTTTTGACCCAAGAGCTTTTATATAAACAAACTTTGTAGACATTCACTAGAATATGTTTTATGCTTAGTAACAAAACTCTAGCTATTTGTTCTTTTTTTTTTTAAGAAGATTTTTTTAAAAAGTTTTTGCTTTACACATATAAGGAAAATCAATGACCCCCGGGGCAGGGCAAATTTTGACCCCAGGGCTCTTATTTGAACAAATTTAATAGACACCCATTAGAACATGTTTCATGCTAAATATCTTAGCTCTAGCTCTTTGGGTTCTTTAAAAGAAGATTTATAAGTTTTTACTATATGCATATAGGGAAAATCAATGACCCCCGGGGCAGGGCAAATTTTGACCCCAGGGCTTTTATTTGAACAAACTTGATAGACACTCATTAGAAGATGTTTCATGCTAAATATCTTAGCTCTAGCTCTTTGGGTTCTTTAAAAGAAGATTTTATAAGTTTTTACTATATGCATATAGGGAAAATCAATGACCCCCGGGGCTTGGGCCAATTTTGGACCCAGGGCTTTTATTTAACAAACTTGATAGACACTCACTAGAAGATTGTTTTCATGCCAAATATTCCCTAAAGCTCTACCTTTTTGGGTTTTTTAAAAAAGATATTTTAAGTTTTTTTCTAACGTTGCAATGGCAACCAGAGTTCTGCATGGAATTAAATTCTTTGAAATAATTTTAAAGGTGACCACCAAAAAAGAACATTCCTGTGAAGTTTTGAATGAAATGGGCTCAGGCGGTTAATGAGGAGATGTCCATTTTAAAGTAAAAGTTTACGGACGGCAGGACGAAAAGCGATAATAAAAGCTCACCCTGTTCACTTTGTGACAGGTGAATTTAAAACCTATGACCCCCAGAGCGGGGGCCAAGTTTGATACTAGGGACAAAATTTAATCAACTTTGGTATTGGACCTTCTAGATTAATACAATATAACAAAAATCAAAAGCTCTAGGCCATTTACTTTCAGACCAGAAGATTTTTCAAGTTTTTTCAACTATATGTATATAATGAAAATCAATGACCCCCGGGCAGGGCCAATTTTTGACCCGAGGGCCATTTATTTGATCAATTTGGTAGAGGTTAAAACTTTACATTGTTTCATGCCAAATATCTAATCTGTAGCCTTTGCCAAATCAGAGAAGAAGATTTTTTTAGATTTTACTATATACATATAAGGAAAAACCTATGACCCCCCGGGCGGGGCCAATTTTGACACTAGGGACAAAATTTGAACAACTTTAGTAGAGGACCCATAGATGATACCATATACCAGAAATCAAAGCTCTGGCCCATGTACTTTCAGACAAGAAGATTTTTTAATTTTGTGTTTTTTGAAATCCTTTTCTGGCCCTATGACCTACATATGCAACAGACCGGAACCATTTGAACAACTTTGAAAAGGACCCACCCAAGGATAATTTCTGTAAAGTTTGGTTGATGTGCAGTCATTGGTTTCAGAGGAGATGTTGTTAATGTTTAAAAAAGTTGACGACGCACGACGACGGACGACGGACACATGGCCATCACAATAGCTCACCCTGAGCATTGCTCAGGTGAGCTAAAAATGTCTAGTTAAACAAAATGGTCGTCAGTTAAACATGTTTTATAAGGTGTACCCTTATGCGATTAAAACAGAACTATAAACATTTGTTAATATGAGTGTTAATAGTTTCTTTAATAATCTTAAATTAGTATTTGATTCATAATTATAGGTATGAATGACGTATTTCTTATAAGAATGGAGAAAAAAAAGGATCAGACTTTTCATATATTACTTGTTCTAATGTAATAAATATACTAATCATTTTTCCCCATTAATTTCAGCTAATCGAATAAAGTTCATATTTGACTCCTAAATTGTAATTGTTGTACGTGTTACTGTGCATGATCTAACTTTTTACCTATTACTATCGTAAGTTGTGAACTCTTTAAAAGTGAGAAATGATCAAAATATTAATTTGCTAACATATAAACATATTTCTATCTTCGGGATACGACAGTAACACACTGATTTCAATAAATAAACATTGAACATCGAGACATTAAATCTATGACACTATACATTATCAGTCAATGATTGAGCATTCAATGGATAACACGATGTTATCAATGCTTCTGTTTTTTAATATGCTTAGACATACATCAGATTTATATTATTTACATTATCATTTTATAATATTTCGGTCAAATGGTTATATATGTTATGATTTATAGGCGATATGCGAAATAACGGAACTGTCTCTGATAATGCTAACAAATAAAATATGCTTATCTCCTGCATTACTGCTGAAATAAATGCATACAGAATGAATAATCGGTAAAGGGAGATTTTTATTATAATCAGCATAAAATTAAAACACACACACAAATGATTTACATCGTAAGTATGCAATCAAAGCCTATGAAAAACGGAATCCCTGAAGAACACTCAAACGACAAAATTTTGAAAATGTTGCAGGCTTGGTTTGATTAAGCCTGTTCATGGACGGTATTGCAAACTATAAGTTACCGTCCACGCCCCCTAGCACCGACCGCCAGAAATGCATAATCAGTTGTAAGGTTGCATTGTGTGTGTATCGCATTTTCATTAAAAACTAAATCGATAAACTTTGCACTCACAGTCGTTTTACATGAATTAATTTTATGATCGCATTGCCTCCTCGCAATGTTGATAAAACTCAACAATTGCTTTATTGTGAATTGTCCAACTTTGGCTAAAACACTTAACATTTACAAATGCATGATTATGCGATACATACTTAATGCAATTAAGGAAACACGTACACGCAAAATGTTCCAATTTTTGAGAGAAAAATGAAAACAAGAATATATTGCTGTCACTATGGTATTTACAATGTGCCTTTAATTTTTGCATTAAATAATGATTAAGATGTAAACATGGCTAAGTTTTAATATACCGGACTTGACTTATCATATAAGTCCATGATGTAACATTTTTAACATGGTTCAAATAGCGTGTCATCATATTTATATATATATATATATTAAAGACCTTCAATTTTGACATTTTACATGGCAAGATATATTTAGCTTTGAATGTTTCTTTATTTTGCATTTTGTCGTCTTGTGTGATATGACCATGGTATTGAAAATGTATATCAAAGCTTACCCAGTCATTTATAGATCAATTACCATTTAAACGAGCAATTTAATATTGCAAAGATCACTTTAGCGATTAGTACAGTGCGAAAGAAGCAACATTTAATCAAAGATCAATTCATATGACACGCTTTGCAAATCATTTAACGTTATACATTGCGATGACTTCAAACATTAAAACGATTAAATTAACAAACGCGCTCCGCATTCAAGGTGACGATTTGCAAAAAGAATCAGGTTAAAAGCTGTGTTAGTTAATGTCAGTTATTTACTTTGTATAATTTATTATAATGCGAGAGACTGTTTATAATCTTCACCAACGTGGCGTCCCTCATTTATCAAATTACTATCATATATGTTACTCGAATAACAAGAAATGCGAGTAAAAGATAAGCCAACATTGATTCGTCTCCTCTAATATCAAAATGTCGTTCCGATGAGACCATATCTAGCATCGATTTTAATGTCATTAATACTTTTTAATTCACAGGTAAGGGCAAAAGAAGTAAAGATACAAAATAGTAGTGCGGTATCAAATTCCTATGTTGCTTTAAAAGTACACAATGAAGGCTCTAGAATAAAAAAAGTCGAACGATTTCATGATAAGTTTCGATTTGTGTATTTTACAATAACCAAATGAAGAGGTGCAAACCTACAACTCACTGATAAAGTTAAGTAGTCTTTAATCTTTGCAGTAAAAAGTAAATGAAATTGACCTCCCAAGCCGTTAACTCAAAAAATAAAATATAAATTTAAAAAAATAAATAAATAAATTACAAAAAATCTTTGGGTCATGGTTTAGTTAATTAAAATTTCAGGAAAAGGGGGAAAAAAAGTTAAATTTTTGTAAAATTTTAAAAAAACCAATTTTTTCAAAAATATAAAGTAAAAAAAAAAATTAGATTTTTTTCCCTCGTTGCGTTGAAATAATTTTATGAATATAAAAAAAGAATGGGAAGGAAATTCCTTAAAATGAAACGTTTTGAAAATATTTTCGGGGAAAATTTTAAAAATATCGTTTTCAAAAATTTTCCCAAAATAAAATTGATATAAAATTTTAACCTTTAAAAAGAATTTCCCAAGTTTTTAAAAATTTTATAAGTAAAAAAAAATCAAAACCCCTAAAAGGTGACCAAAGAAAAAAATTTAAATGAAGAAAAAACTTTGGGCTACCTAAAATTTAAAAAAATGGCAAATTTTTGTTGTTTAGCAAGCATTTTTGTATGAGGAAATTAACATACAAAAACTAGAATGGGTATTTTTCACTTAATGATCACGTCACTTACAAACCAAATTTAAACGGTACCAAAAGTAATATACTCCCAGAAGACAAAAAATGAAAGAAAACTACAAGAAAAGAAGAAAGAAAAAAATGTACACTATTGAACAAATATTTAATATTTATACCACTCATTTCATTTAAGCAAAGTTTGGGTATTTACCAACACACAAACGTACATGGTTATGCAGGATGTGAGGGCGTGAGAAAATAAATATAAATGAAGACAACGGTAAATAAATAGTTTTTTTTTTTTATTGAATATACCTACGTTCATTTTCTACAGAATTCTCCAATGCATATATATAAGCCAAAATGTAATGGTGTTTTTTTTAACAAAAAAAAACGATATTTGATTTTTAAAATTTTAAAATGGGCAAAAAAGAGGGAAACCCAAAAATTTTATCAAAAGGGTTTTTAAAAAAATCCTTTAAAAATTGGGTGGTTTACAAACCAACGATTACCTAAAATTTGGATTGGGAAAATTTAATGTTTAAATTTTTTTCATTTAAAAAGTGTAGACCCTAAAAAAGCTTGGGTTAGGGGTGGTTTTAAATTTTTTTTTTTTACATTTAAATGGTGGTTTCCCTTTTACTAGCAAATTTATTAAAATGCAAAAAAAATTTAAAAATTCCCTTTTCCCGAATATAAAATGTCTTTTCATTTAAATTTAAAGTTTCCCTTTTTTAAAAAATTATTTTTAAATCGTTTTGAATTACTTAAACTTTTTTCTGAAAACGGATATGTTCCATTCAGTTTGTTTTAAAATAAAAAAGATTTTTAGAACGTTAGTTTTAAGTTTTTTATAAACTCTATTTTCACTTCTCATGTAACCTGACAAATTTTTCTTGGATTTTTCATATTTCAGATATCTTTATTAGTTTAAAGTTTTTATTTTTAAAACGATTGCGAAACAAGTTCTTGAAACTTAAATAAATCACTTTCGTTTTTCCCTCTCTGGAACCAAACCCATACTATTTAAAATATAAGAAACTGGTCGTACCCAAGTACATCTTGAACCCATGAACCCTTTTGGGGTTTGAGAGGCGATACATTAAACCATTGGACCACACTCCCCTTTTCAAATTTCATTCAATTTTTCTTGTTTGTTTTCAATTTTTCTATAAAGCGAATTAAAAAACTCTAAATCTTATTACAATTTTTCTGTGTCACGCCCATTTGAATATTTTGCGACCAGGCACGCACCTCAGAATGTAATGCGCATGCATTTATAAGCAGTAAGTAATAACAAATAGGGAAATTTAAAATATTAGAATCCCTGAATGTCGGAATACAAAACATATGCTATTTTTTTTTTTAAATACTTCATCGTTCAACTTTGAAAAATAAATTTTGGACAATCTGTTTCAATTTTTATTCAGCACGACAGTATTGTTAAGTTTATGGAGCTTCAAGTTTTTTTTCGTATTTGTTTATTCTATATGGGTGGTTACGGAATCTTATTTTAATAATGTATAGTCACCCATAAAATATTATTACCTCCTTCATGTTAATTTTATCTTTTGACGTCTTGTTTTTGATATGCAAGCTTCATTACCTCTTATCCCCTTTCAAAAATGCCATTATATCTAAGTCTCGCACCTTGTTTCCTCGTTTACAATGGTTTCGGGTATACACTTTTTTGTTTAGGACGTTTCGCCGCTTTTCACGAAATGACACGAACGCGTACCATTGAATATCTGTTAATGTTTCTAAATTAAGAGTTGCATCATTTTATGTTTAATGTTGAGTTCTGATTTAAAAAAAAAGATAAATACAGAATCCCTAAAGAAAGCCCAACACGGCAAAATTGAAAATGTTGCAGGCTCGGTTTGATTGAGCCTGTTCATGGACGGTACTGGAGAGTGCAAGTTACCGTCCACGCCCCCTAGAACCGGCTTAAGCAGAATTCAACATTTAAACATGAAATGGGAAAATTTGAATTTTAGAAAACTCCGGAATGGTTCATACGGCGTTTTCATGGAAACCTTCAATTGACACTTTTTCGTGCCATTCCACGAAAACGGCCCTTTTGGGCCCCAAAATTTTAAAAAAAACGTGGCCCCTAAAAGAAAAAAAATGGGGCCCCAAACTTAAAAAAAAATGGAATTTTGAAAGGGGATCAGGGTAATGAAACCTGCATCACAAAAGGGCTCAAAGACAAATTTTAAAAAACAGGAACATATCCTAAGGGTGATTTAACATTATTCAAAGGAAATATTGGGAACCACCCCAAATAGGAAAAAAGCCGAAAAGTTAAAAATAAAAATACCACGCACAAAAAATAATGTCGTGCTAAAGAAACTTTAAGGCAAACGAAAAAAAAACATCATTGATTAAATGTACGGGAAAACTTTTTAAACAGCCCCCACGGGAAAAAATAACACGGAGTATATAAAATAGATAAATTTTCAGAATCCCTAAAGAAACCCAACACGGCAAAATTAAAAATTTATATAAAGTAAAAAATAAAAAATAAAAAAATAGTTAATCTAAACATTAAATTTTTTTATGCCAAAATTTTTGTTACACCTGCACACCTGGTGTCAAAAACCCATATTAGGGTAAAAAAATGTCTTCAAATTAATTTACTAAATTTTGTTTTAACTTTTTGATAAAAAAAATGACCCCTTTTGTAATTTAAATTTTGGAAAATTAAGATTAAAAATGCTTTTAAAAAATTTTGGGGCACAACAATGCTCTAGTGTACCTTAATTGCCTGTTATCAATTTTGACAAAAACATCTTTTAAAGAAATAAGATTCATTTTTTTTTATTCTTATATGTTCGTCCATTATAAGGTTCCACCTTAACTTTTAGAAAAAAAG